>NC_088870.1:28208321-28210821 GCF_032884065.1 Artemia franciscana
GGTTTTAGTTAAATGGGTTTGGGTCAAATTTAAGTTGTTGCATTGGGGTTGAGTAAAATGGGATCAAGTTAAATGAGGGTAGAACTGCACAGGCTTTGAGGTGAATGAGGGTTGAGTTGCTTGGGGGCTAAGTTAAAAGGGGGTTGAGTTTAATACAGGTTTTTTCGAACGAGAGTTGAGTTGAACGGCGTTTTAGTTTAACTCTTCACTTTGATAACAACACAAGCATCAGAAGAATTAACTTTTTATGGCGATTAAATAAAAAAAAAAGGTTTTTCAGTTACTATTAGCTCGAGTCGCTCCCTACTTACAGTACGTTTCAACAAACAGTTCGGTAAACAGCTCTAGGCGTTGCTAACACACGATGAAATTCGTATCGTATATTAACAATGAACCTAAAATTGAACTGACTTCATAACCAGCTACTTTGGATTCTTGTCTCCGAATAATTTGATCACAATCCATTAATTTCAACTTAAATTTTAGACCCTGTACCTGAAATACTGAATTTCCACCCTTACAAAAGTCTGGTACGGCACTCAATAAAAAGGGGAACGTATATGGTTATCTGTCCTATCCAGTGCGTGTAATGCTTTGATCAGGGTGACATCTTTTTTTTTATGTGATCTTAATCAGTTTAATTGTCACTGTTCTTGCCGTAATTAATTTATCAGCATTTAATATACTGCGATCCTTTTATAGTATAATAGAGTTTCCTTTTCGATTTATTAAGTCCGACAGGTTAACTATATTATTAAAGATTTGTATGCCATATGATGTATTTGCTTTCTTTTATTTTCAGACAAATAGTTTCACAAGTTGTTGCATCTTGATTGTTGAAAGATTGGTTTGATAGCTGTTAGTTTTCTTTTCTCTGCTTCTTGGGCATCTTTTATGCTAGTTTATAATTATTTGTAATATCCATAGTAAAAAAAAAATTGTCTAAAAATAAGCAACATTACTGTTTTTATATCTTTGTTTGATTGTATGCGTTTATAAATACATGGTCATCTGTGTGCGGGGGGGGGGGTTACTTGGCCCCTTGGATTGGACAAAGATTGTTCATTGTTCAAAATAGACGTTGGTTTCAAAAATTATTCATGATATCTCTTTCATTAAAAATCTGAATTTGTAGTTGCCTAAGTTTATTTTTTGCATTAGAAAAGAAATCGAGCAATACCAAGGACATATGGAAACTTGAATAGCTGCGGGGCGGCTATAATTTGTTAGAACTTTAAGGGAACGCACATGCGTGTTATTATGCTTACCTCTTTAAGGGGTTCAGGTGCCATCAGGCTCCCTGACACTTTTGTCAGCTCACCTCTAGGTGGAGCAATAAAGTGGGGATAACATGAGAATCGCTTTAAATGCTGGAGGGGGAAGTCGAGGTCTAAAGAGACAATAATTTTTAGAACTAATTTCCGGTTAAAACGTTTAAAAGTACATTCGTTGTTATATAAAGTCATTGATCGGCTCTTTCATTCTCAATAGTTCCGAGTTTAGTTCTCCTTTAAAGGTATAGATAAGTTACTGTACAGACGTTAGAAATTATTCTCATAAACCTTTTCTGTATAGTCTCTGTCTTATCAGAAATCTCTCATGAAAGACCAGCGTTCTCGTCCAGACAAGCATACATACTTGATTAAAAGGCCGATAAAAAGGATTGAATCTTTAAGAAGTGAATCAGGACGTCATAATTTGTTCAGATGACTATGGAAAAAAATGGTAGTGGTGCCTTGGCCGAGGGTAGTACAGAAAATTGCAGGCATTTCAAATGATTGTAACACAAAGTAGGTTGATGGAGTTAATGGACAAATAGTGAGAATGGTTTGTTAAAACAGGAAGGTGATTAATAAAACAGAAAGTTTTTGGCATGAATTCCTATTTTTTCTAGGTTTTTTAACAAAGAGGACAGCGATAGTCAGCGATCCAATGGAAGCAACAAGAGTCTTTGCAGCAACCCTTCAAAAAGTCCAGACTCTTCTGCCAAAACTTCACTAGGACAAAAAGGCCGTCGTCCATCATCAGCATATGATGTTGCCCGACCAAAAACCGCACCCCCTCCCCCTCCCACGAATAATGTACAAAAACCAAACTCAGATGATCGAAGTACAGTTCAAGATGTTGAAAAAAGTGTATTAGTTTTGAAGAAAGTAGAAAACAAAGAATCGCAACTTTTGAAAGCTTCCCCACCACCACCTCCTGTAAGAGAAGAGAGTATCTCAGCCTTGCCGCATCCTTGCACCAAGTCGGAGCTAAAAGATTTTTGTTTCGAGGATCCTCCTCATTACTCCCCTCCTCCCGTTCCAAGTACAGGTACAACGGAATTTGACGAAAATGACTTAGTTGTTTCCATAGAACAAGAATTAAAAGCCAGAGAGTCGGAAGAGGATGGTATTAACCATGAAAGCTCTTCAGATTACGAAGACGAAGATGACTATAAAAAAAGTCAATTTTCTTCTGAGCCACTGTACCAATTCTACACAGCTGGTATCCTTGA